>NC_023970.1:0-16554 GCF_009764315.1 Trachypithecus francoisi | reverse complement strand
GGAGTAATATATATATTGTAAATATTATCTTTTGGGGTTGTGGGGAGAAGGGTAGGAGTGTTGAGGGGGTGGTAAGTGAACTAATTTTTTATTAGTTGAGAAAGTGATAGCTTAGGTGTGTAAACCTAAAAGATAAAAAGTGAGACTTCGGCTAGGCAGCAAGCTTTTGTTTTTGGGGTTTGGCAAAGGCAATTTATGTGGGAGTGGTCGGAGTTGGGGGAGGGGGGGTTTGTGTATAGTTTGTTGTGGCTTAGACTGGCATGTGGTTTGAATCGGTGTGGTGTGTGATTAACTATCTGTATGTCCTACAAGCATGGATTAAATAACACCTTGCTAAGGTTCGTGTGGGGCTAGAATATTGAACGTAGGTGCGATTAATAATAGCATGAACTAGGAATCAAAGACAGGCGCTGCGGGATTGATTGTGGCGAGACCAGCATTCTGCAATGGGGTCGCGTGCAGACCAGAGATAAAAGATACCAAATGCATGGAGAGCTCCCGTGACTGGTTAATAGGGTGATAGACCCGTGATCCATCGAGATGTCTTATTTAAGGGGAACGTGTGGGCGATCTTGATAATATGGCCCTGAGGTAGGAACCAGATGTCCATTAGATGTCAATTATAGCTACCCCCACGAGTTATGGGCCCGGTGCGAGGAGAGTAGCACTCTTGTGCGGGATATTGATTTCACGGAGGATGGTAGACAAGGGACACCCAACTGACGAGATATATTCGTGTTGGCAAGATTGGGTTGGGTATGCTCGACTGTAATGTCCTATGTCCGATCAATAATAGAATGTACTATGTACGTTAATGGAAATACCGTGTTAGTTGGTATTCCAATGGGCAGGATCAGTGCTATGGAAGCTTGAATGGTATGTCTTATGGTCAAGTCATTCAAAGGGATATCCTTGCTTGTAAGCATGTTGGCGAGAATTGCTAGTAAATATGTAATATTATGTCCTATGGACGCTTAAGCACTTATAGTACTATATAATATTCATGTGGACTAGCAGTAATGCACGAATTACATAAGGGCATATGAAATTAGATTATACTAAGTTATATTTAAGGACTATACCCCCTAGAATACAGAAAGTAGTTTAAATAGAATGCCAGTTTTGGGTATTGGTGGTGGAGTTAAGTACTTTCTTTCTGAGTTGCCCCAGGGAATGAATGTCCGTTGCCAGTTTACAAGACTGATGTATTGGTCTATACTACAGGGGCAGGTTCATTTGAGGAGATTATTTTCGATTAGGGAGGCTAATGGTATTAGGATTAAAATTGTAGTAAAGTATAATATGGATGCTACTTGTCCAATTATAATGAAGGGTTGATTTACCGGCTGGCTTCCGATTCAGGTAAGAGTTAGTAGAGTTGTAATTAGGAGTCATAGTAGGAATTGGCTGAGAGGCCGGAATGCTATGCTTTGTTGTTTAGAATTATGGAGTACAGCTATAATTGCTAAGATAAGAATGGATAGAAGAAGGGCCAGCACACCTCCTAATTTATTAGGGACGGATCGTATGATTGCGTATGCAAATAGGAAGTACCATTCTGGTTTGATATGTGGTGGGGTGTTTAGTGGGTTAGCTGGAGTGTAATTGTCTGGGTCGCTTAGAAGGTCGGCTGAAAATAGTACTAGGGTTATTAGGATAAGCAGGAGAAAGATCAGGCCTAAAATATCTTTGATTGTATAGTAGGGGTGGAAGGGGATTTTATCGGAATTAGAGGGGATTCCGCAGGGATTGTTTGATCCTGTTTCGTGTAGCAAAAGTAGATGAAGAGCTGTTAGGGTTGCAATAATGAAGGGTGGGGTAAAGGTGAGGGTAAAGAATCGTGTGAGGGTTGGATTATCAATAGAATAACCACCTCAGACTCACTGAACGAGATTTGTTCCGATGTATGGGGTTGCAGATAATAAATTTGTGATAACTGTGGCGCCTCAAAATGATATTTGCCCTCATGGAAGTACATAACCCATGAAGGCTGTTGCTATGGTTATGAATAATAGTGCAATGCCAATATTTCATGTTTCAATGAGGAGAAATGAGCCGTAGTATAGGCCTCGGCCTACATGTAGGAAAAGGCAGATAAAGAATATGGAGGCGCCATTGGCGTGGAGATAGCGGATAATTCAGCCATAATTTACATCTCGGGTAATATGTGCGATTGAGGAGAAGGCAGAGGAAGTGTCTGGTGAGTAGTGTATTGCTAGGAATAGGCCGGTAATAATCTGTAAAGTTAAGCAAGTTGCTAGGAGAGAGCCAAAATTTCATCATGTAGAAATGTTTGATGGGGTGGGTAGGTCAATGAGGGAGTGATTAATTATTTTTATAATTGGATTAGATTTACGTAGGGGGGTCATTGGTGTTTTTATAGTTGAAGTACAACGATGGTTTTTCATATCATTAGTCATGGTTGAAGTCCATGTAAGAACGATGTCATATATTTTATTTTTGTTAAGTGTATTATTGGTTATGGGATTTGTGGGATTTTCTTCTAAGCCTTCTCCTATTTATGGGGGCTTGGCATTGATTATTAGTGGTGTAGTTGGTTGTGTAATTATTTTAAATTATGGAGGTACTTACATGGGCTTAATAATACTTCTGATTTATTTGGGAGGTATAATGGTTGTTTTTGGTTATACTGCTGCGATGGCTATTGAGGAATATCCTGAGGCGTGGGTTTCAGGGTTTGAGGTGTTAAGCAGTTTATTAGTTGGATTGGCAATGGAGGTGGGGTTGATTTTATGAGTTTTAGATTATGGTGAGTTAGTGGTGGTGGTTAATTTAAATAATATAGGAAGTTGGGTGGTTTTTGAGGGAGAGGGGCCAGGGTTAATTCGTGAAGATTCTATTGGTGCGGGCGCTTTATATGATTATGGTCGTTGGTTAGTAGTGGTTGTTGGTTGGACGTTATTTGTTGGTGTCTATGTTGTTATTGAAATTACTCGAGGTAATAGATTATACTGTTAATAGTGTAACTAGGATGAGGGAAATAAGGAAGGAGAGGAAATAAAGTTTGATCATGCCTTTTTGGGTGGTTATAGTAATGGAGGTAGTAGCGTGGATATGTGAGATTGTTTTGGGTATTGATTTTTCTAGTCAGATTGAGTCTAGTAAGATAAAGGCTAGGTTTTGACTTACAATTAGATTTTGGTAGGGAATTATTCGGTGAATTGTAGTGGGAAAATATCCTAACATGTTAGAAAATTTGAATATATGTGATGGGGTATATATTTTGAGGTTGTTGGTTATAAGGGTTAAGTCTAGAGCTATTAGAAAGCCCAGGATGGTTACGCATAGAGCCAGGAGTTTTAGGTAATGGGGTATGGTCAGTTGGGGTGGTGTGGTGGGGAAGATATTATTGGTGATGAGAAATCCTGCGAGTAGGCTGCCTAGTGTTAAACGTTTTATTGGGTTTAGTAAAGCTGGGTTATTTTCATTAATGTGGGTTGAGGTTGAAAAGCGGGGTTGTCCTGTTAGTGCTAGGATAATAGTTCGGGTGCTGTAGGCGCTTGTTAGGGAGGTGGCGATAAGAGTAGTAGATAGGGCTCAGGCATTAGTATATGACGTGTTTGCGGTTTCGATAATAAGATCTTTGGAGTAGAAACCTGTGAGAAAAGGTATACCTGTAAGTGCTAGGTTACCAATGGTTAGGGAAGTTGAAGTGATGGGTATTATTTTAAATAATCCACCTATTTTTCGAATATCTTGTTCGTTATTTAAATTGTGAATAATAGAGCCAGAGCAAATGAATAATATGGCTTTGAAGAAGGCATGAGTGCAGATATGTAGGAATGCTAGGTGTGGTTGGTTAATGCCAATGGTAACTATCATTAATCCTAGTTGGCTTGAGGTGGAGAAGGCTACAATTTTTTTGATATCGTTTTGTGTTAGGGCGCAGATTGCTATAAATAGGGTGGTAGTAGCCCCTAGACATAATGTAAGACTTTGAATCAATATACTATTTTCTATTAGGGGGTGAAAGCGAATAAGTAAAAACACTCCTGCTACTACCATAGTGCTAGAATGGAGTAAGGCTGAAACTGGGGTTGGACCCTCTATGGCGGAGGGTAATCAAGGGTGGAGGCCAAGTTGGGCTGATTTTCCTGTTGCTGCTAGGAGAAGTCCTATTAGTGGTAAAAGATTTGGGTTAGAATCTAGGATAAATATTTGTTGGAGGTCTCATGAGTTATAATGAAGAAGAAATCATGCTATGGCTAGGACAAAGCCGATATCACCAATACGGTTATATAGAATTGCCTGAGCAGCTGCTGTGTTGGCGTCTGTTCGAGCATGTCATCAGCCGATTAGTAGAAAGGATATAATTCCAACACCCTCTCATCCGATGAAGAGTTGGAAGAGGTTATTAGCGGTGATTAAAATTAATATGGTAATGAGAAAAATGAGGAGATACTTGAAGAACTGATTAATATTTGGATCTGAGCTTATATATCATAGGGAGAACTCTATGATACACCAGGTAATAAATAGTGCAATTGGGGTAAATATTATGGAAAAATAGTCTAGTTTAAAACTTAGTGTTAGTTCTAGGGACTGAATAGTTGTTCAATGTCAGTTTGAGATAACTATGTCCTGGTCTAATAGAATGTATAGGGTTATGGGAAAGAGACTGAAGATAAAGGTAAATATTATAATTGTTTTTACGTAATTAGGGTATAGGTGATTTTTGTTGGGTTTAATGAGGGTAATAATAATTGGGAGTGTTAGGTAAGTTAGTGTCAGTATAACAATGGAGGCGTGCATTTATTACTTTTATTTGGAGTTGCACCAATATTTTGGTTCCTAAGACCAACGGATATCTGTTATCCTTTAAAAGTTGAGATAGCCGTTTTGTTAAGTACGGGGGCATGGATTAGCAGTCCTTGCAAGCTTTCTCGGTAAATAAGAAGGGGTGGGCTTCTGTATTTAGATTCACAGTCTAATATTTTGGTTAAATTATATTTACAAGAGGTGAAGCCTATAATAATATTGGGGTTGAGGGATAGAAGGATGATGGGGGAAATATGTATAAATATCAATATATTTTCTCGTGTGAAGGAGGGTTTTATGTTTATAATGTGGGAGGTAAGTGTTCCTCGTTGTGTTGTAATAAATATATATAGAGAATAGAGGGCGGTAATTAATATATTTAGTCCTGTAAGCATAATGGTGATATGTGATCAAGAAAATAAGGTTGCTATTACCAATAGTTCTCCAATTAAATTAATGGTGGGGGGTAGGGCTAGGTTGGTGAGGTTTGCTGCAAATCATCAGAAGGCTATTAGTGGAAGTAGGGTTTGAAGTCCTCGAGAGAGTAGTATAATGCGACTGTGGGTTCGTTCATAGTTTGAGTTTGCTGGGCAAAATAGTATGGATGAAGTGAGTCCATGGGCGATTATAAGGATAATTGCGCCAGTGAAGCTTCAGGGGGTTTCAATGAGGGAGGCTATAATTACCAGAGCTATGTGGCTTACGGAGGAGTATGCAATGAGTGATTTTAGGTCTGTTTGTCGTAGGCAGGTTGAGCTTGTTATAATTATGCCTCATAAGGATAACACGAGGAATGGATAGGCTATATATTCTGTTAAAGCGTTAAGAATAGAGGTCAGTCGTATTATGCCATAGCCACCTAGTTTTAGGAGTACTGCAACAAGAGCTATTGATCCAGCAATGGGGACTTCAACATGGGCTTTAGGAAGTCATAAGTGTAGGCCATACAGGGGTATTTTCACTATAAAGGCCACTATGCATCCTAGTCAAGTAAGATTGTGGGATCAGGTAGTCGCTAGTTTTTTAGCCATAAGTGTTACTAACATTGTGTTTAGTGAGCCTAGGTTATTGTAGGTATAGATTAGTATAATAAGCAGGGGGAGAGAGCCGGCTAGTGTGTAGAATAGAAAGTATGTGCTTGCATTGAGGCGTTCTGCCTGGCTGCCTCGTCGGGTGATGATAATTAGGGTAGGGATGAGGGTGGTTTCAAATAAAATATAGAATATAATTAGTTCTGTAGCTACAAATGTTAGAATTAGAGAGATTTGTAGGGAGACAATTGTAGAGAGAGAGAGTTTTTTTAATGAGGGGGTTTCATTGTGTAAATGGTACTGACTTGCTATAATTATGAGAGGTAAAAGTCAGGCTGTTAGTGTTAAGAGGGGCATTGTTAGTGGGTCGGAAGACAAGTAGGTTGAATGGTTGAGGAGGTTATTATTGGTTTGGTTGAAGAATAGTAGGGGAATAGGGCTAATAATCAAGCTGTGCATGGTTAAGTTAATTCATAATATACTGTTTTTGGAAAATCATGTTGTTGGTAATAGCATAATTGTGGGAAGAATTATTTTTAGCATTGGAGTAAGTTTAGGTTATGGATATAATCTAGACCATATGTGTTTGAGATTGAGACTAGTAAGGCAAGACCTACTGCTGCCTCGCAAGCGGCGAATACTAGTAGAGCAATGGGTATGATATTAGCTAGGGGAAAGTGTATGTTTAAGGCTATGAGGGTACTTATAATAAATAGAGAGAGTATTATTCCTTCTAGGCATAATAAAGAGGATATTAGATGTGAACGATAGATTAATATGCCTAGGAGTGAGATAAGAAATGCTAACATAATATTTATATAAATAATGGGCATTTGACTAGTATGATTATCATAATCTAATGAGTCGAAATCATTTGTTTTGTTTAAACTACTTGCCAATTCGGTTCAGTCCAGCCCCTTTTGAGTTCATTCGTATGCTAGGCCGAGGGTTAAAATAATGATTAGTATTATTGATGATTTGATTATTACAGGGAGGTTTGTTGTTTGGAGGGCCCATGGCAGAGGTAATAGTAGAGCAATTTCTAAGTCGAATAGTAGGAAAGTAATAGCGACTAGAAAAAATTTTATGGAAAAAGGGATGCGAGCGGAGTTTAGTGGGTCAAAGCCGCATTCGTAGGGGTCTGCCTTTTCTGCGTAGGGGTTAAGTAAGGGTAATCAAAATATAATGATTATTAGTAGCAGGGTTAGGAGGGTGTTAATTGTTAGGGCTAGTACTAGGTTTATTATTCTTTTTCGAATATTATCGAAGCTAGCTAATTGGAAGTCAGCTGTACTAGTTATACTAAAAGAATAGGAACCTCATCAGTAAATGGAGATGTAAAGGAAGAGTCAGACGACGTCTACAAAGTGTCAGTACCAAGCAGCCGCTTCAAAACCAAAATGATGATTTGATGTAAAATGATATAGTAGCTGGCGGATAAGGCAAACGGTAAGAAAGGTAGATCCAATAATAACGTGAAGTCCGTGGAAGCCGGTAGCAACAAAAAATGTTGAGCCATAAATGCCATCAGAGATAGTGAAGGGTGCTTCATAATATTCAGACATTTGTAAGAGGGTGAAGTAGGTGCCTAATAAAATTGTAATAAGCAGGGCTTGGATTATTTGTTTTCGGTTGGTTTCTATTAAGCTGTGATGAGCTCAAGTGATTGTGACTCCTGATGCAAGTAATACAGAAGTATTTAGGAGGGGTACTTCTAGAGGATTTAGGGGAGTGATACCTGTTGGTGGTCAGTGTCCTCCTAGATGTGGTGTAGGGGCAAGACTTGAGTGGTAGAATGCTCAGAAGAAGCCTGCAAAGAAGAAAACCTCTGAAATAATAAATAAGACTATTCCGTAACGGAGGCCTTTTTGAACTGGTATTGTATGGTGACCTTGATAAGTGCTTTCTCGTACAATATCGCGTCATCATTGATATATTGTTAATATGTTAGTTAATAATCCTAATATTAGTAGGATTATGGAATAAAAGTGAAATCATATGATTAAGCCGGATGTTATTAGAAGAGCTGAGAAAGCTCCTGTTAGAGGTCATGGGCTAGGTTTGACTATATGGTAGGGGTGAGTTTGGTGGGTCATTAAGTATTATCATGTAAATAAAGGCTTACTAAGAGCGTGAAAACATAGGCTTGGATTAGGGCTACTGCAATTTCTAGGATTGTTAATAGCAAGAGGAGTACGAAGGTTAGTGAAGTTGCAAAAAAATTAATGGTTAATAATGCTAATACGGCACTTCCGATTAGATGCATGAGTAGATGTCCTGCTGTGATATTGGCGGTTAGACGTACAGCTAGGGCCACTGGTTGAATAAATAAGCTGATAGTTTCAATAATTACTAGTATGGGGATAAGAAATGTGGGTGTGCCTTGTGGTAGAAAATGGGCTAGGGAATTTTTGGTTTTAAAGCGGAGGCCTGTAATCACTGTACCAGCCCATAGAGGGATTGCCATTGCCAAATTCATAGACAGCTGGGCGGTAGGTGTAAATGAGTGAGGTAGTAGTCAGAGGAGGTTGGTTGTGGCAATAAAAATAATTAGAGATATTAGCATTAGAGACCAGGTTCGTCCTTTTGTATTATGAATTATTATTATTTGTTTTAAGATAAGTTGAATCAGATTTTGTTGAATAGTAATTAGTCGATTGTTAACAAGGTGCTTGGAGGTTGGAAATAGTAATGTGGGAAATAGAATAATGGGTACTACAGCGGGTAGAGTTAGGAGAGTTGGGGTTGTAAATGGAGTAAATAAATTTTCGTTCATTTTAGTTGTCAAGGGTTATTAAATGTCTGTATATTAGGAATTTTTTGTGATGGATTTAAATAGTAGTTTGTATTTAGTAATTTTAATTGCATAATAAGGTATAGTGCAGGTAGCATGGTTATAATGGTAATAAATCATGTAGATGTATTTAGTTGAGGCATTTCACTGTAGAGAAAGTGCTTTCTCATCTTTAACTTAAAAGGTTAATGCTGTAGTAGCTATACAGTGGATCTTAATAACTTAAGAGTAAACTAGGTAAAGTGCATCTGGTATATTTATAGAGTGAATACAGGTCCTATCTCGAAAATTTTTAGTGGGATTAATTCGGCAACAATAGGCATAAAACTGTGATTAGCACCGCAGATTTCTGAACATTGTCCGTAGTAGACGCCTGGTCGTATGGCAGTAAATGTGGTTTGATTTAAGCGTCCTGGAATTGCATCTGTTTTTAGACCGAGTGTTGGGATGGTTCATGAGTGTAGGACGTCTTGGGATGTAATTATTATACGGACAGGGGCTTCAATTGGAAGTACCACTCGATTATCAACTTCTAGAAGCCGAAGGTCTCCTGGGTTTAAAAATAGTGGGGGGAGTATATAAGAATTAAAGATTAGGCCCCCATAGTCTGTATATTCATAGGTTCAGTATCATTGATGTCCAATTGACTTAATAGTAAATGAGGGGTTATTAATTTCGTCTGTTAAGTAGAGAATTCGTAGAGATGGAAGAGCAATTAAGACTAGAATAATTGCGGGTAAGATAGTTCAAATAGTCTCTATTTCTTGAGCATCTGTGATGTTAATGCTAGTTAGTTTTGTTGTTAGTACTGATAATAAAATATATAGGACGAGAAAGCTAATTAGGGATACAATTATAAAGGCGTGGTCGTGGAAAGCAATCAGTTCTTCTATGATAGGGGATGTGGCATCTTGTAGGCCTAGTTGAACTGGGTGGGCCATGTAAGATATATAGGATATGTCCTATAATTTAGCTTTGACAAAGCTATGAAATAATTTTTCTAATATCTCATTGAAAAAGTTATAGGGGCTATAGAATTGGCTTGAAACCAGTTTCAGGAGGTTCGATTCCTTCCTTTTTTATTTAACTTTGATGAAGGCTGGTTCATCAAATGTGTGATAGGGTGGAGGAGAGCCATGCAGTCACTCTAGGTTGTAGGTGGGTTGTTCAATTGATAGTACTTTACGTTTTGAGGTGAAAGCTTCTCAGATTATATAAATTATTAGTAGTATTGCTACCAGGGATATAAAGGAACCTGTGGATGATACAATATTTCATGTAGTGTAAGCATCAGGGTAGTCGGAATAGCGTCGGGGTATTCCTGATAAACCCAGAAAATGTTGTGGGAAAAAGGTTAAGTTTACACCTACAAATATAATAGTAAAGTGGACTTTGGCGCAGATTTGGTCTAGGGTATAGCCTGAGAATAAGGGAAACCAGTGAATAAAGCCCCCTATAATAGCAAAGACAGCTCCTATTGATAAGACATAGTGGAAATGAGCTACGACATAATATGTGTCGTGTAATACAATATCCAGTGATGAACTTGCTAGTACAATACCGGTCAGACCCCCTACGGTAAAGAGGAAAATAAAGCCTAGAGCTCAGAGTATTGCGGCTGATCACTTAATATTTCCTCCATGTAGCGTAGCAAGTCAGCTAAAGACTTTAACGCCAGTTGGGATTGCAATAATTATAGTGGCAGAAGTAAAATAGGCTCGTGTATCCACATCTATTCCGACTGTAAATATATGGTGAGCTCATACAATAAAGCCTAGGAACCCAATTGATACTATGGCTCAGACTATGCCTATATACCCGAATGGTTCTTTTTTTCCAGAATAGTATGTTACAATGTGGGAAATTATTCCGAAGCCAGGTAAAATAAGAATATAGACTTCAGGGTGTCCGAAAAATCAGAATAAGTGTTGATATAAGATAGGATCTCCCCCTCCTGCAGGGTCAAAGAAGGTGGTGTTGAGGTTGCGGTCTGTTAATAATATTGTAATACCAGCGGCTAGTACGGGCAAGGATAGGAGGAGCAGTACTGCTGTAATTAGGACTGATCAAACAAATAGAGGAGTTTGGTATTGAGATATTGCAGGGGGTTTTATGTTAATAATAGTTGTAATAAAATTAATAGCCCCTAGAATAGAAGAAATGCCTGCTAGGTGAAGCGAGAAAATAGTCAGGTCTACGGAGGCTCCTGGATGAGAGAGGTTTCCTGCTAAGGGTGGATATACTGTTCAACCTGTTCCGGCACCAGCTTCTACTATGGCTGATGCGAGAAGAAGTAGGAAGGATGGTGGAAGAAGTCAGAAGCTTATATTATTTAGGCGGGGGAATGCTATGTCAGGAGCACCAATTATTAGGGGTACTAGTCAGTTTCCAAAGCCTCCAATTATAATGGGTATGACCATAAAGAAGATTATGACAAATGCATGAGCCGTAACGATAACATTATAGATGTGGTCATTACCTAACAGGTTGCCGGGTTGACCGAGTTCGGCTCGGATAAGAAGGCTTATAGCTATACCTACGGTTCCAGCTCATGCGCCAAATAGTAAATATAAGGTTCCAATGTCTTTATGATTTGTAGAGAATAGCCAGCGGTTAATGAGCATAAGTGAAAAAAAGGTAAAATGGCTGAGTAAGCATTAGGCTGTAAATCTAAGGACAGAGGTTCAGTCCTCTTTTTACCAGCCCCGAGGTGGTTTTCATGTTGAATTGCAAATTCAAAGGAGCAGTTAGATTTCTGCCGGGGCTTCTCCCGCCTTTTTTCCCTGCGGCGGGAGAAGTAGATTAAAGCCAGTTGATTGGGGCATTTAGCTGTTAACTAAATTTTTGTGGGTTTAAGTCCCATTAATCTAGTAAGGGCTTAGCTTAATTAAAGTAACTGGTTTGCGTTCAGTTGATGCAGAATGAGATTCTGTAGTCCTTAATCTATATGAGAAATTAAGTATGCTTAACTTACTAAGAGCTTTGGAGGCTTTCGGTCTTAATTAACCTAAATTTCTAGGGAATAGTTAAAATTGTTGGGGCTATAGGTAATAGGAAGGTGGTAAGGATAAAAAGTGGGGGGATCAGAAGCGTGGTTTTTGTATTTTCGAATTGTCATTTTATTTTTGTGTTATTGGATGCAGGGAGTAGTGTTATGGAGGTAGTATAGACTAGGCGTAAATAAAAATATAAGTTGAGTAGGGTTATAGTAACTATAATGGTAGGTATAATGAAGTTGCTATTTTTTGTAACTTCTTGGATAGTAATCCATTTGGGTAGAAAGCCGGTTAGTGGGGGTAGGCCTCCTATAGATAGGTGGGTGGATGATATTAGTGGTATCAATCAGGTGTGTTTATTTCAGGTGTGTGATAATGTTAGGGTTGTGGTGTTCGAGTTTAGGTTTAGGGCTAGAAATGCAGTGGTAACTAAAACAATATATGTGAGGAGATAAAAAATTGTAATATCCGGGTTGTAAGTTAAAGTTGTTATTATTCAGCCTATATGGGTAATTGAAGAGTATGCTAAAATTTTACGTAGTTGTGCTTGATTAAGACCTCCTCAGCTGCCTACCATGATGGATAGGCTGGATAGAATCAGGAGAATATTTGTATTAATTGATGAATGAATTTGGTACATGATTGAGATAGGGGCTAGTTTTTGTCATGTAAGGAGAAGTAGACCAGGAATTAAAGGTGTTCCTTGGGTAACTTCTGGGACTCAGAAGTGAATAGGGGCTATTCCTAGTTTTATAGCGAGGGCTATTATTATGACTAAAGATGAGGATTGATTAATATTGTTTATCATAGTTCATTGTTCGGGGAATAGACTATTATATATAATTGCTATTATGAGGATTATAGATGCAGTGGATTGTACAAGGAAATATTTAGTGGCGGCTTCTGTGGAGCGAGAGTTTGTTTTTTTAATTAGGATTGAGGTAAAGGCCAATATATTTATTTCTAGGCCCATCCAGGCTAGAAACCAGTGAGAGCTTAATAGTGTAATGATAGTACCTATAAATATGGTAAAATAAATAATAAGTTGGGCTAGTGGATTAATTAGTACGGGAAGGATATAACCAACATTTTCGGGGTATGGGCCCGATAGCTTATTTAGCTGACCTTACTTTAGAATGAGGTGTAATAGGTAGCACGGAGGAGTTTGGATCCTCAGGAGTAGGTTCGATGCCTATAATTCTAGAAATAAGGGGATTAAGCACCTCTATTATTTACTCTATCAAAGTAACTCTTTTGTCAGACATATTTCTAGATTTGAGGGGGGATGCCAGAGGATATGATGGAAATTGAGATATATCATATAAGGAATGCTAGTGTAAGGGGAAGAAAATTTTTTCATAGGAGGTATATAAGTTGATCATAGCGGAATCGAGGGTAGGTTGCTCGAATTCATAGGAATAGGGAGGTTAAGAGAAGTGTTTTAGTAATAAAGCATGTTGTGAACAATTCCGGTGAGTGAATGGGATATAATGATCCTAGGAAAATTGTGGTCGTTAGGGCGTTTATTATAATGATATTCATGTACTCAGCTATGAAGAAAAGGGCAAACGGGCCTGCAGCATACTCAGTATTAAAGCCTGAGACTAATTCGGATTCCCCTTCTGTTAGGTTAAAAGGGGCCCGATTGGTCTCTGCTAATGTAGAGGTAAATCATATTATGGCTAGAGGTCATGATGGTAGGAGAAGTCAGAGGTGTTCTTGTGTTGTAATGAGTGAGTGAAGGTTGAATGAGCCGCTTATTAGCAGAATTGATAATAAAATAATGGCGAGGGTTACTTCATATGAGATTGTCTGGGCTACTGCTCGTAGTGCTCCGATTAGTGCATAATTTGAGTTTGATGCTCATCCTGATCATAAGATAGAGTGGACGGCTAAGCTAGATGTGGCTAGAATAAATAAAAGTCCTAGGTTAAGATTAATTAGGGAATTGGGCATGGGGAGAGGTACTCATAAGAGAAGGGCAATGGTAAAGGCTAGGGCTGGTGCAATAACATAAAGAGTAGTAGTGGAAGTTGAGGGTTTTAATGGTTCTTTGGTGAAGAGTTTTATTGCGTCGGCAAAGGGTTGTAATAGTCCACAAGGTCCTACAATGTTGGGTCCTTTACGTAGTTGTATGTAGCCTAGTAGTTTTCGTTCGGTAAGTGTAAGAAATGCTATAGCAACAATAGCGGGTAAAGTGACAAGTAGAATATTTGTTGTGAACATGGTGTTAAGAAGAGGAGTTGAACCTCTGATTGTAAAGTCTTAAATTTTATGCAATTGCCGGGCTCTGCCATCTTAACAAGCCCTGTTCTTGGGCTGTATATATAGTTTTTTGTTAAATTGAGATTAGGTCATTTATGGAAGGAAGGCACTTTATGAAGTAGGCTTTATTTCTCTTGTCCTTTCGTACAGGGAGAAATGTAAAATAGATAGAAACCGACCTGGATTGCTCCGGTCTGAACTCAGATCACGTAGGACTTTAATCGTTGAACAAACGAACCCTTGATAGCTGCTGCACCATTAGGATGTCCTGATCCAACATCGAGGTCGTAAACCCTATTGTCGATATGAACTCTGGAATAGGATTGCGCTGTTATCCCTGGGGTAACTTATTCCGTTGATCAAATTATTGGGTCAATTGTAGATATTGATTCGCTTTAACTTGTTCAGTCTTGGCATAGTCTATTCGGAGGTTTAGTTATGCTCCGAGGTCACCCCAACCAAAATTTTAAATGCAGGGTCAGGATATGTTAAACCCATAGGTTTATGTTGTTATGATTGCATTAGTAGATTAAAGCTCCGCAGGGTCTTCTCGTCTTATTATTTTATGTCCGCCTCTTCACGGACAGGTCAATTTCACTGGTTGGAAGTAAGAGACAGTTAAACCCTCGTGTTGCCATTCATGCAAGTCCCTATTTAAAGAACAAGTGATTATGCTACCTTTGCACGGTCAGGGTACCGCGGCCGTTGAACATGTGTCACTGGGCAGGCAGTGCCTCTAATATTAGTAATGCTAGAGGTGATGTTTTTGGTAAACAGGCGGGGCTATATTTGCCGAGTTCCTTTTACTTCTTTTAACCTTTCCCGGATAGCACGCCTGTGTTGGGTTAACAGTATTAGTAATACTGGCTTGTTTATAATTATTAGTATTAGGCTGTTAAGTATCGGTGAGGTTTTCGATCCGATTTAGGCTTATGCGTAGGAGAATTTATTCATGTTACTAATACTAGCATTATTACTTCTATAGTGTAATAGATTAATCCAATGTGATGTTAGGAGTTCAGTTAAGTGTTTGGAATTTCTTTGAGTATTTAATGTTGAGCTTGAACGCTTTCTTAATTGATGGCTGCTTTTAGGCCAACTATGGGGGTTGGAATTTTTACTCTCTATACAAGGTTTTTTCCTAGTGTCTAAGGAGCTGTCCCTCCTTAGACTAACAATTAAGCTTACAGGGGGATTAGTGGTTCTGCGGGTAGGCTTAAGGTTGAACTAAAATTCTGTCTTGGATAACCAGCTATCGCCAGGCTCGGTAGGTGTATCACCTCTACCTAAAAATCTTCCCACTATTTTGCCACATAGACGGGTGCGCTCTTTAGCTGTTCTTGGGTAGCTCGTCTGGTTTCGGGGTATTTGGCTTTAGTTCTCTTTGTGAAATAATCTCTAGCTGGCCCATTATGCAGAAGGTATAGGGGTAAGTCCTTGCTATTTTATGCTTAATTTTTTTTTTCATCTTTCCCTTGCGGTACTATATCTATAGCGCCAGAATAAATTTTCTATCACCTATACTTTTATATCTGTGAATGGTTTAATATTATATATTTATTTGATAATAGTATTGATTGGTTTTTGGGCTAGTGTTGGCTCAAGGTAATCAAACGATGTTGATATCTTCCGGGTGTAAGCAGGATGCTTTGTATTGAGCTATACCTTGATTTATCCAAGTGCACCTTCCAGTACACTTACCATGTTACGACTTATCTCCTCTATATAAATACAGGGGTGTTTAGTTAAGCTAATCCTTAATTATATTTGAGGAGAGCGACGGGCGGTGTGTGCGTGCTTCATGGCCTAGTTCAACTAAGCACTCTATTCTTAGTTTACTACTAAATCCTCCTTGGACTCTTAAGTTTCATAAGAGTTATCGTGGGTTTTCTGTAATAGAAAATGTAGCCCATTTTTTCCCAGCTCATAGGCTACACCTTGACCTAACGTTTTTGCGTGGGCATTTGTGCTTACTTTATAGCTCTTGTTGAGGTTTGCTGAAGATGGCGGTATATAGGCTGAGCGAGAGATGGTAGGGCGGATCGGGGTTTATCGATTATAGAACAGGCTCCTCTAGGGGGTATAAAGCACCGCCAAGTCCTTTGAGTTTTAAGCTGTTGCTTGTAGTGTTCTGGCGAGTAGTTTTGTTGTTTTAACTATTGAAGTTTAGGGCTAAGCATAGTGGGGTCTCTAATCCCAGTTTGAATCTTAGCTATTGTGTTTTCAGAAATTTTAAAGCCACTTTCGTAGTTTATTTTACATTGGCTAGGGTTTTACAGTTTAGAAAGAGTTTAGCTTTATTTAGTTGAATTAATCTAAAACACTCTTTACGCCGATGTCTATTAGCTTGGGTCAATCGTATGGCCGCGGTGGCTGGCACGAAATTGACCAACCCTATATTAGCATAGCTTAGTTAAACCTTCGTTTATAGCTAAATACTAGTCACTGCTGTTTCCCGTGGGGGTGTGGCTAAGCAAAGTGTCTTGAGCTGCATTAAGCGTGCTTGATACTTACTCCTTTTAATCATGGTGATTTGTAGGGTGTCTTCACTGGGGCGAGGATACTTGCATGTGTAACCTTGCTAGAAGTTAATAGAAAGGCCGGGACCAAACCTATTTGTTTATGAGGTTTTATGAACCCATCTAGGCATTTTCAGTGTCTTGCTTTGGATAAGTTAAGCTACATAAAC